>NC_066617.1:91863190-91890494 GCF_025201925.1 Gopherus flavomarginatus
TAACAGAGATGCCCTTCAGCTATCTTAGACTTAAGTGCCCAGTTAATGGTCTCTGTTATTCTGTTGCTTTCTAAACACACTACATCTGCTCATCTACTTTGCTGAAAGAACCATTATAGTGGTACAGAATGCAGCTATCTGTAACCACTTTATTGCTGTATATTAATTAGAGCTAAATCAAGTACAGTTTATTTAGCCCTTTCTTCTCAGATTTTTCTACAGACAGGTTGTGATTTTTACTGATTCTTTTTTATTATTCTCTTCTGTTCACTTATTATCTGTGATAATCTATTGTGCTATTTAAAAAAGTTTTCCAAATTGCCATCAGAGCAGGTATGGGATGCAAATAATCTTGCACATAAAGTTTATAAATATTTATTTATATTTATATTATGAGGTTTTATTTTGTGTAAATATTCTTGCCAAAATCAGAAAGAGGAAAAGAGTTGTCAGAGATACAAGCAAAACAATAAGGAAGGTTTTATTTGCAAGAATATTAGTGAATACAATTTACTAATAGAACGCGAGTGGTGGACAAAGTACACCATCAGTGCTGTCCTCTCTGAACAACTAATGCCTTAATGGAATATTGACATTTAAGAGAATAAGAGTGTTGCCATTGCACAGAAGTTGCAACATTGTTCTTCAGTGGAATAATTAAAGAATGGAGTAACCTGGACAATAAATTTACCATGTGTTCTTACAAAAGAGAGTGTGTATTACAGATGCAACATATCTTTGATCATGCACAGTTACTTTAAATAAGTTTTAGTTCTTTAGACTGATATTTAGTCAACGATATCTTTTAGCGAGTTAAATACCAAACAATAAAAAATCAAGGTTTTGAAATATATGATGACCAGAATTTCATGCTGTCTTAAAGCATACAGGCATTTTAGTTTGCTATCAAGGGGGATAAAACCAAGGGGGAAAAAAGGATCAAAAGCTCAATATCTGACTACTAGTTTCTTTCAGAGTTGATTATTTTTCTTCCAGAATGATGATTTAGTCCTAAATTGGGTTCATGATTTCTTCCCTTAACCTTATAAGCATAAGTTCCAAATGGAGAGTTAGTTGGAGTCTCTTGAATGGAAATCCTAATAACACCCTGTGTATAGACAAAACAAGTAGACCTATCTCTTTAGATATCACTGTGTTATTGACAGTTTGCGGGACTCTTGCCAAAGAGGTTAGGTAACAAATGAGCATGGCTTTTTCACTAGCAACTTAAACACAGCAGATGCCATCACCTCTGGAAGTCACTCCTCACTTTATGACCATTCTGAAGTATGGGCACCACGTGATGTGTTGAACCTGTTACTTACCTGTTGAGAAAAATAATACTGTATGTGAGTAACGGAGGAGAGAAAATCCTGGTACACATGGGCTCCACACCCTGCCAACATGACAGGCTGGGTTGCAGCAGGTTACTTCTGAAAAACAGAAGCATAAGTATTTTGAATGTAAGAGGCTGAAAGTGGGATTTAATTGTATATTATAGGAATTCTGGGTGAATGTATTTTCCCAGCAGGCAATAGATCTAAAAGATGAATTAAAATGCTAAAGACTGAACTTTATTCAGCCTATGGCACTTGTACTGTAACTCAAAATGTGGGGCACAGTTTGTTTTGTTTACCTGAGTAAACTTAACTGACTGTAGAGAAGAACTTTATGTGGGATCACAGTTCCAATAAGGAAAATGCAGGAAAGACTTTGCTTATTTAGCTTCTGTCTTCTGATGATCATTGGGCATAGTTAATGGTGTGAAAAAATAAACTGTGGATACTAACCATTATGAATTGGAGCCTCTAATGATTATATTGCGAACATTCAAGTAAACAGAAGGAAGGAAAATGTACTTGTTTTCTCCTGTAAATGTGATTAGCTTTGAGGATTTACCAATGTGCCTCTGAGCTCCCATCTCTATTGGTAATTATCCATGTTCTCCAGGACAATGCTCACTTAGGTTTGATTCTGCCACTTTGACATTAAGCAGTAGCTATGTTCAATGGGACTACTTGTGTGAGTGAGCACTACTCAGTCTGGAGTGTAGTTGGCAAATTAGTCCCTTTAAAGGTGACCTGAAAAAGCAAAATGAAAGTTGAGGCAAGATAGGTTTCTGTGCTGAATGAAATCACTGTGCAAGTTCATGGTAGCAGTTAACACAGAAGTTCAAACTTACATTTTGTACATTCTTTTTTGTCCATCTGTGAAATCCCTTGTTTTTTCCTGGTTCACAGAAGATATCCATGATTACCCCATTCTTTGAAATTGCATATATCAGCTTGTATAGAATGAAATGAGACTCATGGAATTTGAAAAGTTGCATTAGTGATACTGGCTGTGGCAGTAAAGTAGGGCATAGTAGAGTAATTGTAGGAGGACAAGAAAATTCTAAAAAGGAAAGTTAAAACTTACTTATGTGTTGAATGCCCCACCACATTCTGGGCAGTTGGGGGCATTCAGGACTTCACTCTGTGCTTAATTTCATTTTGGCATTAAAATGTGCCTTGAAGTCAGTACTGGGTAATATCATCAGTGTGCGGTGAATTACCTCTCAGCTATGTGTGCAAGGATCAACATCAGTACTAGAGCTTGCTGAGATGTTTTCCAATAGAATGGTTTTCCATTGGACTATACCATTTCACTGAAATTGCAATTTTCCATGGGAATGTGTTGATTTTGACGAACTTTCATTTAGAACTAAAATTAAATTATTTTCATAGAATCATAGAATATGAGGGTTGGAAGGGACCTCAGTAGGTCATCTAGTCCAACCCCCTGCTCAAAGCAGGACCAATCCCCAGACAGATTTTTACCCCAGTTCCCTAAGTGTTGTTGTCAAAATGCTCCATTTAAACATTTTTTGAATGGAGCATTTAATTATTTCATTTTAAAATTACTTCATTTTATAAGTTGATTTAGTACATTATTTTATATTATATTATAACTTAAAGTTGAAATTGAAACAAAACATTTCAGTTTTGTCAAAATAAAACATTGTGATTGCCCCAAAACAATGTTTTTGAACATTTTAGTTCATGGGAAATGTTGAAATATGATATTCTGTTCCCATTTGGAAGAGAAATTTAAAAATCACAGAATTTCCAGTGACATGGAAATTCTGGTTCCTATAGTTCTTTAATTAATTATAGAAAATATAATTAGATAAAATATATATTAAATAATTATAGAAAGGCTCTTTTAGAATGTCTTCTGCTCTTGAAAAGTCGGAGGAACAACTCATTGTTCATTCACTGTACAACCAGAAAGAGTCAACTAGGTTACTTAGCCAAAATATTCTAATAGTGTATGCCTTGTATTTATTACATCCACATTAAGCATTGGATTCAACATTTTTTGTAGTATACAAAGTATCTCTTTTAGAGATAATATATTTAGTAAATAATTACATGATTTATTATAGATCATCATTGAATAGTGACAAAACACTCAGAAAGGTAAATAATATTTGAAGACACAGATGTGGAAAAATATGTAGCAGTGATGCATGAATTATGGCAGTAGTTCCAGGGGGTACATCAACTCATCTAGATATTTGCCTAGTTTTACATTTGGCTACATAAAAAGCACTAGCGAAGTCAGTAAAAACTAAAATTTCATATAGACAACGACATGTTTATATTGCTCTATATACTATACACTGAAATTTAAGTACAATATTTGTCTTCCAATTGATTTTTCAGTAATAGTGTGGCTGCAACACTTTTGTATTTTTATGTCTGATTTTGTAAGCAAGTAATTTTTAAGTGAAGTGAAATTTGGGGGTTCACGAGACAAATCAGACTCCTGAAAGGGGTACAGTAGTCTGGAAAGTTGGAGAGCCACTGAATTATAGCATAATTTGTTGCAAAGTAGCTACAAATCAATAAATAACATAGAATGTACTAGACATGAATTAAAATACACAGATCTAATCTGCAAATTATGACTTGAAAATCTTTGACTTGAAAAATGTAGGCACTGCCCAAAACAAATAGGAAACTTTAGGCATATGCTATTCCAGTATGGAAAGGCCTGACAATAGGGCCTCATTCAGCAATTCATTGGAGCCCCACTGATTTCACAGGGACTCAGCATGATGATAGGAGTATGCCTGGGCTGTCTGAATGCAGTATCTAGATTGTCATCCTTGTTGCTATTCCTTCATTATGGAAGACCCAGGAACTTCTCCCTATGTTTTTTGAATAACTATTCAGAATACATATTGTTCTAATAGTACTAAAAGGCAATCCAAATTAAATGTACAAGTTACAAAAACACAGTAAAGTAAATGGTAAATAACAAAACACACCTCCACCACATCATAGTAAATTAACAAAATCAAAAAAGCAGACAGTCCTGATAAGAACACAGTCATCTGAAATGGTAGCAATGACATTGATTGCAGCCTGCTGGGAGAATGGAAAGGGAACATATTTTACTCACAAATTGTGAGGCTTTTTTTCTTAACAGCCGAGAAAAAGGAGCAGCATAAACATACTGTGTCTTCCATTTCCTTTTTGTGTATAACAGAGGTAAAAATAGTGAGCTGTTACAACAGACAGCTAGGAATATAAATATATGTGCCATAAATGCATATAAATAAAATACCATTCATTTATTTAGACGTATACTAACATCCGTTATAAAACACACATATCCCTTGCTGTAGGCGATTGTAGACCATGCAAAAAGTCATTCCTGCAACCTCTTCAACAATTAATCAATATATTCACAGCAACCAACAATAATCCAGCAGCAGAAAAAAATGCTTGAAACATTTAAGATCTCAGCAGAACCTTCCCATTCATTCACAACTAGGGAAAACAAATATGCCTTTCAGGATTCCTTGCAGATTATTAAACGGGGAGTATGTCTACACCACAAAATTTTGTCAACCTAAGTTACGTTGATGTACAGCCACTCTAGTAATTAAATGGCATTTGCATTTCCACACTATGTTCCTCGTGTCGGCAGTGCGTGTCCTCACCTGGAATGCTTGCACCGATTTATCTGTCAATGTGGGGCATTGTGGCTTCTGAAAGGCATCAACTGTCAATGTAAGCAATGCAGTGTCTACACTGACACTGCATCAACCTAATTACATCGACCTAAGTGCTATGCCTCTCACGGAGGTGGAGTTCTTAAGTTGGCAGAGCGGGCGAGTCACGTTGGCGGGAGCAACCTACAGAGGTAGGTCGGCATAAACTGCCTTGCATCAAGGTAACTCTGTAGTGTGGACCAGGGCTAGGACTATTACGGCTCCTCTCAAGCTAAGACATGACCTGCAAACATCACTTCTAAGACATTACCTTGAATCTAAATAGACATGCTGGAGACTTTTCAATCAGGTGAAGTTAATGGATTGAATTAATGCAATTGAAGAAAGTGCCCTTTTTGGCTATGTATTCAAGCTCTCTCTCTTGGGCCTGGTCTCTATATAACACAATTTATATCCATTTAATTACTTAGTTAGGGGTACGTTTATACCAATATAGTTAAATTGGTACATCTCTTAGCGTGGGTAGAGTTATACTGGTAGAAAGTCACTTCCACTATTGTAACTTATTCTCTTAAATGTAGAGAAATAAGCTATTCTAGTATTAAACATCTTTACATAGGTATAATTGCAGCCACATCAGGGAGCTTTACCACTTTACTGATATTTGTTTCTAAACCAATATTGCGGAAGCTCTACTAAACTTGTATATAGACAAACCTTACATGTTTGAGGCCCTCTGATTTCAACTGTGACAGTAAGTTGTAGCATTTCTAATGATCTGCGTGAAGCAATCACTTATATTCAAAGAAGGGGAATACAAATAAATCAGATGAGCAATAATTTGGTTTCATGTAGATCTGTTTTGTTGATACAGAAATAGTTATTGTTTTCAATGTTCTTACAGAGGCAATAAACAACTGAAGTAGAATAGAAAACAACTGAAGTGAAAACCATTCACTCTTCTGAAGAATGTCGTTTAGTACAGTTACCCCAGACAGGAAAAATGCAGTATTCTGTCCCATCACCCCCGCTAGGCATTGGGACCTACAGCAGGATGGGGAGAAGGGAAATCCTCTTCTCCCTGATTCCCCTGAAGAGTGGCATCAGAGTCACCCACTGCTGGGCCCTGCTGTGGCGAGGAGGTGCCCCATCCATCAGCCTCTTGGGGCAATGAACTGGTGCCATGCTGTGTGCAATCTGCTCCTCAAGCCATCACATACGGCCTGGAGGGCATAGCTGTGAGGCCATCACATATATGCTATGAGTTGTGTGATGAGGGCAGTTGGCACAGGAATACTATCTGCCCCCTATTGTCAGTTTAGCTCAGGCTAGCAATTGATGGGGAATCAGGTCCCGAAGAAAACCTTTTGGAGAATGGAGATGGGGAAGGGACACTGCTACCTTTTTGCTTCTCATTCTCCCTCTCCTCCTCCCCCCCCCCAAAAAAAGAAGGTACAAGAGATAGTGGAGTGCAATCACTTCATGTCCCATTCTACTTATGAGAGGGAGCCACTTCCAGGAAGCAATAAGGAGGTCACCATGTCCCCTGAAAATACAATTAGAAGGCAGAGTCTGTCTCTGGAAGAAGATATGGGTTCCTCAGAGAGGAGGAAATGCGTTGTTTGTCTTCAAGAAAACTAGTAGGTCTTGTTCATTAGCAGCACCATGCCCCCTGAGCCCAGTGGAAGCAGGTTCATATTAACCCACACAAACTGCAGGTTAATTTAACTCTGCAAAAGACAAAAAGCAATTCATGGAGTAGTTTCTGGTACACTATACATTCTGAAAATGCTCTAATTTATCTAATACAAAATTAGGAAAAAATAGCATTCAACCCAGAATAGTCAACAAAAACTATATCTTGTCTTGTGTTCTTAGGCAGATACTGTAGCTTTAACTCCATGATGGGTCCAGTTCCAGAAAACGGTACGATGCAGTTACTTTTTTTTTTTCCCAACTGATCTAATATTAAATGTTCTAACATTTTCAGTACAACAGGGAGTAATCTAGGGCTAGGTGCGATGTTGTTAATTACTCGTTACCAGCGGCAAATTAGAAGTTACATGACACTGTCAATGGAACAGAGACACTGTCTATAGCTCACTCAGAAATGATTTAATTTAATGCAGGGTTTCTCAAATGTTGTAACACTCTTCTCCCTAAGATCTGGAAAAAACTAGCCAGGCCTCTCCAGACATTTGTATTCTCATGGTAAGGTGTGGAGTGAAAAAAGAGAACTGCCTTTAGGTAGTGTTTTCAGGGATGTGGAGAGGGGGCAGCAGGTTAACTTTTTTCCTTTGTTCAGCCATTTCTGCACAAATTCCCTAGCAAGCATAATACTGCATAGATCTTTCTAACTGCTCTCTCTGCTGAATCAGAAGCGAAAATGATTTAGCGTGAAAAACATTCATCTCATTTCCTATGTAAGTTAGCCTCACAGTTTGAGAAACAGTGAGACCATCAACATAGCACCATTTACTAATGGAAGTGTGGCAGTTTCCACCAGCTGAGAATCTGGCCCCTAGGGTTTAAAGCAAAACAAACCAATCCACTTTTTACTTTCTTGCATTTAGAAATTAATAACAACCAAAGGAGTGATTTACCCTTTATGTGACATATTTAAACAATCCCATTTTTTTCTGTCCATACTGCCAAAATTCTCAGTCATCCCTGTGCCTTGACTAAAGCAAGCTCCTCCATTCTGGGGCTTCCTCCTTACAAGATCATCTTCTTCTCCTTGACTATTTGCTCTGATGATGTTGCCTCCCACTTTGCATCCCTCCATTTGCTCTGCTTGGAAAGGACTCTTAAAGTGGAAATACATTTGTGCCCAATTTAAGGCCCCTTTACACTGCCAAAGCAGAGTAAAGGACCCTTAATATAATTGAGAATCAGGCTCTGTGTCATAATGTATACCCAAACAAGGAGGAGTTATGGCTCTATCTCACTTAAGGATTTACATATGCTTCCCTCATCATTGTAACAGATGAACACCTAACAAAAATAATATCACAGCACAAAACCCCATGATCTTCAAACCTTTGGCGATCCCCTGGCATTTTCCTTTTTGTTCAGTTCCTCCTTCTGCTTCTCCTCCTCCTTCCTCCTTCTTCAGCTTTGTCGTAGCCTGACGTTAAAGTATTTAACTGTACAAATGTAATGTTCTCTTAGTGCCGTTTTTACAATGGAATACTATTACTTGTCTAGCACCATAAGTTTACATGCCACTTAAAAAGACATATGTTAAATATAAAATATGTTAAATATGTTAAATATAAAATGAAATTGCCACCTTGGAACGCTGACAATATAAAGACGCAAAGTAGTACCATGCACTTAGAAAACTAAGAGTGGCTTATAGTCTGAACGTTCTTGCTGGTGAGCTGCACAGCAGAGGTGGATTTTTAGATGTGATTCAAAGGAGGAAGGACGGTGCTCGGCTTACAGGAATCTCATCCACAAGGGGTGGCAGGTAAGAAGACTCAAATACAGCAGTGGGAGAAGAAACAAATGGAGCAGTAAAGAGAGCTACTCCTTAGGCAATGGAACAGGTTGTGGGAGGAAATGAGGGCAGAGGTATAGGCAAGAGTAGAGTCGTGTAGAGTTTTGAAAGCAAGGAGATCATTTTTCTGCGGGCAGGAGAGGAGAACCATTACAGACTAATCTGACTATCGAAGGCTCAAATTATCTGACGTTTCATAAAATTAAACATTCTATTTCTGATTTTCACAGGAAGATGACAAAGCTCTCAGAAATATTGGTCTGAGGTAGCTAGCATGACCACAGCTAATGTAACGCAATGGCAAAGTGCGTCATGTCACTGTCAAAGGGCTAGTCCTCTAGAGGAGAGCAGCTTGCTAAGGCTACTAGACACAGAGTTGCTCAAGCAGTAGAAGTCTTTTGCTGTGGTGCTGAAAGACCTTAGATTCAAATCCTGCTTATAACTCATGCAGTAGCTTGTTCACTAGAGACAGAGAAAGCTGAGCCTAGTGGCATAAGCCACCATCTGTATCGTGGTGGTGGTGGTGGTACGGTCTTCAGTGCTACAGAATGTATTCTATGTCAAGTCTGGAGACTTTCAGCATTGCCCTAATACCACATCTCATGAATTTTCAGCTGCAAACTAACTTCCTTGTACAATAAAGTACCCTATAGAAATACGGCATCTGCAGTGCAAACCCAAGAAATTATGGTGAACCTCCAATATCTATCAAACCAGTCGATAGCATTTCTGTGGTGCCCATCACTATATTTGACCACCATGAGGTTTTACATATTCCCAAGAAACAATTTGAAGTTTCTGATAAGAGTAAGTTGTCAAAAAATGTTACATTTTAGAGTGTGTACAACTTATCTGAAAGAAGAAACAAGGTTATACGTAGACTATGTAAGTCTATGTGAATGGTACCTATGATGCGTGTGTATGATGGGCAGTTTTCGTATTACTAGAGAAATCACTCTTCTGGGTGTGTTATATTGATGGCTGGACTGAACAAACAGTGTGCAAATCTTAGTCACTGCTATAGATAGGCTTGGAAGGATTAGATTTTTACTGGTAAATGTTGGTAAAACATTGTTTTCCCTTTGCATGCAAACCAACAAAAATATGACCATTGATAATAATCAAAATCTACAGATAGGAAAAGTATGAAAAATGCTGCTTGAGAACTTATTAGAGTTTGATATATTTTGACATGTGATGTTGACAACTTTTTAACTTTTTGAATCGCAGTGTCCGTTGTCATTCAGTAATAATTGTCTGCTTCACATTGTCTGACCTCCCTTGGAGTTACCATAGTCAGACGTGGACACGGAGTTGCATGCCTCCAAATGATGCTGGCTCCAGTCGGAGTGGCACCATTCAACACAGGAGGTGGGGCAGACTGTCCCCATGGTGCCTTGGCCAGCTCAGTGACAGATGCCTGCACAATGGCCCTTTTCGACCCTGTGGGCATACCATCAGACCCAGGGGTCATACTCAAGAAGGTCGCTGTCAGTCACCTCAGAAGGACAGGCTCCCCCACCATCTTCCGTGGCTCAGGAACCACCTTGTGGCACCAAAGCTGGCACCAAAGCCAGCACTGAGATCAGGGCCAGTGCCACTCCCAGCGCCAAGTACGATGTATTGGCACAGGGTGACACTCCCCCCTGTGAGCCAGAGAGAGTAGGGGGCCCAGTCCTGGCCTTCGTGTCATCTTTGTCTTCCCCATATGAAGTGGCAGTGGGGACATCAACAGTACTGACTCCTATGGACAACAGAGTTCACCAGAAGCTATCGAGGAGAATGGCCCAGAACCTGGGTCTTCAGGTGAAGGAGGTGACTGAGGCAATGGATCCTATGGTGGACATTTTGGCACTACTGAAGTTCTTGGGGCTACATACACCAGCCCCACAGAGAAAAAATTTAAACCCCAGCCTCTTCCATGCTTCCACTTTGCACAATCCAGGCAGGATTACAGCAGGAAGCAGGACAGAAACAATAGGCGAAAGCCACCTCAGCTCCTTTCCAACCAAGGCCAGGGTTCAGCAAGGCAGTCCTCTGGTCCTAAGCATACCTTCTGAGGGTGCTCCCATGGGTGACGCACCAAACCAGATCTCAGAACCTTCTCACTGTTTCTTGAATCGTCTATACCACTTCTGTCATGCGTGGGCTCAGATAACTTCAGATCACTGGGTCCTGTGCACGATAGAATTGGGATATTCTCTCCAATTCTGCTCTCTCCCTCCCTCCCAACCCCCTTCTCCATCCCTCTTCAGGGACCCCTCTCATGAGCAACTTCTAATAGAAGAGATGCCCCAAATCATCTTCATCTTTCTCTCACAAGCAGTCCTACAATATGATCAATAGTAATGTTAGTGTGATGAAGGGAGCAATGTTTACCCCCAAGTTTAAGTTTTCCTTAAACATGGAGCAATATTTTCATTAATCACTTTTGTTGCCCAATAGATATCTGATCTAAGGGTTTGATCCTGATCTCTCTTACACAAGCATAAATCAAGAGTAATTCAGCTGAAATCAGTGCAGTTACACCAGCATAAACAAGACATGAGATCAGAATCAGGCTTTACCCCTATAAAGTGGCATCTGTCCCTAAGAATCTACAGTGCATTGTATGTATTGGAAATTCAAGCTGCCTTTTTCTCTGTTGGGGCAGTTTTGGTGATTTTTACTATGAACAGCACTTTCTATGCACTTGTAAATTACATCAGATCCATAGGATTTGGGGAGAAGAGTTGGGCTAAATTTTTGGCAGTGAACACCAGAAAAAAATCAAAATAGAATCAAGGTTTTGTGTGAAAAAGCAGAATCAATTTGCAGATTCAAGCTTGTGTCTGTTGTATTATTTTTCTTCTCTGATGAAATTTGACAAGATATGTGAATTTTTCTAAAGAAAAATGTTTAGATATTTGCAATTCTAGTCAGGATGGAGTGTTATTAAATAAACTCAGTGATAGTTAACTGATTTCTAGTGCCCTTCATGAGGTATGTGTCCCTTTAGTAGTAACTCCAGTTAATTCCTCCTGCAGGGCAGTAACACATTGGACTGTGTATTAATTTAAATACTTGTTATTGTGCTGGCCCTGACGTCACCTGCACAGCAAGTGTAAAGAGGTTAACATTTTTCATTTTAATACAAAATTCATGCCTTTGTACTTTTCTCAAGAGGGCTGTTACTGATCCGTTTTAAACTGTGCGATTGATATATTTTAGTGATTCTGAGCTGGTCTCCTGCATCTAATAGTGCTATTTCTCATTCCCATCAGGTATAAGTTTATCTATTCATGGGGCTGAAAAGCGTTTGCAAATCTATCAGAGGAGAAGTGCAGGAAGCCATCCGCTATCACAGCGTCTGCCTGTGGTTAGGCATTCTTCACTCCCACAAGTCAGAAGGTCAATAATAATGGAAGCCTCATCTTCTGGATCTAATATACCAGCAGTTACTAATGGAAAAACAAAAATCCATCATGCAGGTAACAAATACCACTTGACAACACTTTTCAGTTTGGTTTACAGATTGGCATATGCTATGAATCTTTGTATTCATAATATCAGATCATGCTTGCCTGGAAATCAATAGATTGATCCAAGGGTCAATAGATTGATGATCATTCTGTCTACTTTTGGTATGCTTGTTCACAACAGTTGTGAGTTCTGTCAGACAAAGCAAGAGTTATGACAGCTGGCTGATTTACGGGCAATTGGAAATAACAAATCAGTTGTCCTATTTTTAAAAACAAAGGAAAACCCCAGCAATTACAATATTCCACACTAATGTCCAATCACTGCCACTTACAGTGCTTTGGACTTTTTTTATAGAATACTGGTGCATTTTATATTTGATTAACTTAATAAACAATTGACTAGATTCAACCCTCTGAATTCTGTATGCCTCACTGTATAACTCAACAATCTGATTTCATAAAATCAGAGTGCAGACTATGGTTTGATTCCTGTGCTAGACTGGAAAAATCTCTAGGACTGAAGGAGTAATTTGCAGTATGGATTAACTGGAAAAGTAAAATTAATCTTTTTTTAAGAGGACAGAGTCTCCTAGGCACCAAAAAATCCTAGAGGACAACTTGAATACACTCATTATTAAGCAAATTTCCAGAGCTACTTCTAAAGTATTTTTTTCTTATTCCAAAGGAATACATGTGGAGATGCCATGTTCAAACATACTTTTGCAATGCAGATGAAACTTCAGATCTGAATTAATTTAAGATCAGAGCTGCAAAATAATGTGGTTGGATTTTTGTGTTTTTATACAGTGCAGTATCTCACTGGACTTTCAGTTTTGCTGCACTTAAAAAGGTCATCACTGCCCCCATGTAAATAAATGGGATCTGTTGTCTCAATGAGTGGGGATTTATGTGGGAAATAAGGGAGTTCCACATGCAAATGTTTGCATGCTGTATTTACACAATCTTGCAGATTATTTAGTAAATGCAGTACATTAATTATTTTTAAAATTACAGTGGAGTTAAATACAAAATATGTGTTCTCAGTTGCTATACAATTTGCATTGACTTGAATGTTGGATTACCATATTATTCACAACAGCGCAAGTTATGCATATCTTACTAAATGTGCTAATTATAATGTTTGAGTAACCCACACCATCACATATTTTGCTTTTGCCAATTACTTTGTCCATTTCTTAGTCCTTTGATTTTTAGCTTCTGTGTTTTTTTCTCCTTTGAAGCACATTAGTTGCTGTTGGTATAGACAGAACTTCATGACCTCCACCAGCAATATATTGTCAACTGACAGCATTTAAAAAAAGTAAAATCATGTTTACATAATTATCATGAACATGTAACAGTGGTAACAATATTCATTTTTGTAGAGATGTAGATTATCTTTATATTCAGTCATGAATATGGTTTATGGTTTAATACTAAATAATACATACAGACCAAAATAAACAAATATTGACACTGATTAGGGAAAGTATTCCTAAAGAGATGGATTTAAACATGACCCCACATGCTTTCTCGAATTGGAGCCATTAGTAGGTGTCAGAATGTTTTTTGGATGACATTTTTCTGCAGATGTTAGTGTCCTATAAAATCATGTAAGGTTAGTTCATCTCTTAATTTACGGTGTTTATATATTGTTTTTATAAAAGAATTAGCAGCTTGTGTGGGACAAACCAATTATGAGACTTGATCCTATGTGGTGCTTGAGTGCCCTAAACTTCATTTGAAGTTAACTCCCACTGCAGTCAATGGGCGAATATTAGTAAATTGGTTTGTAATTACGTCTCTTATCATAGATATCTTAAAATATCATACTTCATTTGGTATTGCAGTAAAACAGTGTTGTGATTTAGGGTCTTAAATGTGATTCTATATCAGAAATCAAAATTTGTTTCCCTTTCTAAGTTAAATAACAAAAATCCCACATACATGCAACTTAATTCTAAGAAATATTGTGCTGGTATATCTTCTGTAATAAATATTCCCTCCTGAGAGAGAAGATTAATTTAAATTTAAAGCATATTTTATTAATTCATATTGAATGACAAATTAACTGCTGCTGTCTTTAGTTCTATTAAAAAAACATAGGTCAGAAATGGGGTGGTGATGATGAATTGAAAAGGGTCATATTCTTATTAATAAGAAAATCATAGAAGTTATCAAAAAATAGGATTTTAAAGTATTTTGTTCTCCAGTCATCCCCCTCCCATTGCAGGGTTGTTGCCTACATTATATTCTTGAATAATTTCTTAAGTCTAATATTAAATAGTTCAAGCAGTTGAGTTTCTTGCTCCCCTCAGAGGTAATATTCACCCAGTCATATAGATTTCACCATTAGGGAAGTTTACTTTATATTCAGCCTCAATTTTCTCTTGCTCAAGTAACAAATATTGAGAACATGAAGAGATTCTGATTAACCTGGAAATCTAGAATAGGGCTGTGAGAACTTGAAACGGTGGTTCTGACTTTCATTAATCATAGAAATCAGAGCTGAGGTAAAAATCAGACTCTTTCATGAAGTGGTAGACCAAAAAGGAATTTGGCTTTCTTCCTCTGACAGTGTCCTGCTGCTGTTTCTGCACACAAAGATGTTTATCTTTATCATTTTTCTTCCTGCCCAGAATGGGACCATTTAATGATTTATCAATAATTATTTTCACTTAATTATTTTGACTAAGACTGAAAGTAACCTCAGTTGTAGTGAGGACAATGATAGATTTCTATATGTCGTCCAGTGGCTGCCTTATCAGACAGCACTTCTTTAGGTTGTCCCATCCGGTCCCCATACACACAATTTTATTTACTAGTGGATAGTATTGCAGTTGCAATTGAATGGTGTCAGGAATCAGGGCCTGCTGCTGAGCCTGAGATCAGCTCGCTAAGGACAAGTGAAACCCCTAATTGGCCAGATCACCTGATTGGCTGAGCAGCATTGCCAGGACTGTTCTTAAGCACAACAGTAGCACTTGGCCACTGGCTGCTCAACACTTAAGCCTGAAGCTATGATTGTGCCATCTTCCTAGGCTTGTTCCAGTCCTGCTCCTCTGCCTGGTTCCTAACTCCATCTCTGACCCTTGGCTCAGACTCCTGGATCTTGACTCTGGCCTTGGCCACTAGGTTTGATGCCCCCTCCTCCCCCTACTGCACACCCACCTGAGACCATGATAGATAGCTTATACTATTGCGCTATGTGTTGCCCACACCACTGACGTGGCAATATAGCAGGAAGTTTTCTGTAGTATGCCTTGCCTTGTAAAAAGCCCTTTCTCCAATGTGAGGCTTAATAGAGTTACTGCAACAACTATTAACCTAGCAGCAGTTTTTCAACTCGGTGCTGAATAAGAAATAGAGAGGCAGTCTTGCTGAGGACTGTGGCAATGAATCTGCTATTTTAGTAATTGCCTTTAAACCTAAATTCTCACCAATAACTTCTTTCATATAGTTAAAAATTACATTTCTACCAGCTGAGATGTTCTCTGTATCAAATTTCCTTTCCCTCTATGTGGCTATTCTTGAGGCCTCCTCTTCTCACATTCTGCTTCTGCTGCTTCTTGATCATTTGTGGAGACACAGTGTGACACTGGGGACCATTGTTGCTTTCACTATTAGTTGGCTGCTCTGCTGTACTTGCTCTCTCCACATGTTACTACTGAGAGACTTCATCATCATCATCATGTTCCTATTATGCCTCTGGCATTTAGGGCAATGACAAAGTTCCTCCACTACTGTCTGTTTCTGGCAAGTCTTTCAGCGGTTCCCCAGCTATGCCCCAGGTTTTTCAGCTTGGCTTCCACATCTCTTCACCATGTTGTTTTCAGGTGGCTTCACAAAAAGTTTTTTATTCATTTAACTAAAGGAGGAAAGTCATGTTGCTCCAGTTTAAATAAAGGTGTGATTTTTGCACCAATTTAAACTGGGGCAACTGATATGTGTAGGCAAACTCAGGGAGTATTCTGTACAGACTGAGCACAGAGGGAAAGAGCACCAGCAATGGAATAACCCTGCTACCAAGTACTATATGCAAACTTAGTCATGGCTTCTGATGTCACTGCATGCCTTCATGTGAGGTCAAGAAGCAAACTCTCTGTCTAGAAAAGGAAACAAAGGCTAAAAAGGTGTTGCCCTTTCCCCTAGATCATCATGATATGAGCATTCATACTGATCTAAATCTTCATTCCTATACTGGATCTGGGATGGTTTGGGGGTTCTGATTTCTGGCAGAACCAAACCACGATCCATTGTCTGTGGTAAAGTACTTCTCAGTCATGGGAAGAGTTGTGTTGTGGTTGATAAGGCATTGGCTTCTGAGTCAAAACACACAGGGGGGCAGAGCCTCAGCTGGCATAAATTGCCATAATTACAGATCTGCCCCCAGGGTTCTCTTCCCAACATTGAGGTTAGTTTTCTATGTGATCTTGGGCAAACCACTTTGTGCTTCTTTTTCTCCATATGCAAAATAAGGACAATAATGCTTATGCACCTTTGTAAAGTGTTTTGATACTTATAGAAAATACTAAGCAAGTTCTCAACATTATTATTACTAATCTACTTTGAGTTATATTTCCATTATTTAACACTCATTTCCTTTCAACTATCAAGTGGAATATAGAATCTTTTAAAGAACAATGAACTTTCCCTATGGGTCTAGCATTATGTTAGTCATCAACTGTGTGCTTCTTCTGTCTCTATTTTTAGGTGTTTCTAGTTGCAAGGGTTTTTTTTGTTTTGTGTTTATAATGTGTGATGTGAATCTAAAGAATAAGAGCAATGCTTAAATAACAGATTATTTGGGGAACTGGAAATCAGATGACTTTCCTTTCTGATGCTTCTTCATTGTCTTGCTCTCATTCTTATTTAAGTGCCTATCCCTGTGTAGAGGGCTTAAATGGAAATGAAATGGTACATATGCGTTGTGCTGGCCCCCTGCACAAATGTGCTGAAGTAACACTTGTGTGATTTTGTACAAATGTAAGGTGAAATTCACCTTTATGCAGAGAGTCAGTGCAAGACACATACACCACTTCAGTTCCATGCAAACCCTCAAAATAGAGACAGGGATTTAAGTAGCATATAAACCTTATACTGGAGTCTCCTCACAGTGGTGAATTTTGCTCAGAAGATTTCTTCAGGGTGCTGTTTTCAGAGCAATATAATGAGCATGGATCAAAAAGTCACTGTATTTTTAAGAAATAATATTGATAAACTCATCAGTTCATACTCTTATGACACTGGAAGATATAGAATTGTGAATGTTTCACTAGACGTTAATTCTTCTGATCAGAATGGGAGTTACCTCATTTTTGTATTAATATCAGAAAATATTGCTGGGAAACAGATTATCAAAAGTTATTTTTAGTGATGATGAACCTAAAATCTTGTGATTCAGTTGGGGAAATGAATCCAACATTACTGTAATTATGTGCATTCACAAAACAGAACTGGAAATGTTTTCTTTGTGAGATTTTCAGTATTTCTTGGCAGGGGGGTTTGGTCAGTCCAAAAGGATGACAAGTGCAGTATTTCTTTTAGTGTTACTGCATTTCCATTTGCACTCCTGGATGGAATTCAGAAGTGCAGAGGCACTTGAAAATGAGAGAGTGCGGAAGTATGGGAGATAGAAAAGTTATGCAGACTTTAGTTTTTGTTAAGGCTTGTTCTTTTTCTTGACTCAGATGTTTTTTCTCTAAACATTTTGTAAAACATCAAGACCCATAAGAAATCCTTTGAAAGACACAGCATTTGAAAGGGAAATTTCTCTCCCTTTCTCCTGGAACACAAACTTCAAAGTTCTGAAACATTCTAAATTATGCTGTTTGAGTTATCCTATCTTTGGGCAGCAAAAACACAGAAGTTGTAGTCAGGGGAGCTTCTGCAGGTTCACATACAAGGATCTGTAATCACATTTCATTGCTCCTATTCTATTATTCAGTCTCTTCTGGATTTCAGACTAATATGCAATAGGACTCCACTTATGCTACATAAGGAACTCCAGTCTGGGAAATTAGTGTGCCAAAGATGAAAGTTGTTGGATGATTAATTGTTCCGAGGTAATGATGGGACTGCAGGAATGGCTGACCTATCTGCCATGAGATGGAAAGTCAGCTAGTTTTTCTAGTAAAGAAAAGTCATTTGTTAAAAGAACTGATTGTCTCAGTCTGATTTCTAGTTGCTGTATCCATATTACATGCAGAAAACTTTTCCCAGTGGTGCAAAGCAATACTCATTTGGCTGTCTCAGCAGAAGGGTCATGGGCTGAACAGGCCTAGAAACTAAATTGTCTTTGTATTCCATGGTCATCCCTCTAAGTCAGGGTTAAGGCAATTGTTCGGCAAAAGGAAAAGCTCACACTGCTGTTGGTCATGTTGTACCCTTGTCTTGTCAAGGAATAAATAGGACTTCAATAAATAGGACTTTCCAATCTGTTAATGTGACATATTCTATGAGTACTGTATTTACCTGTTGAAAACTTATTTTATTGAGGATATATATAAAAGAGTCCAGTAAATAGGTAAGAAGCCCTTAGTCCAACAGATTCTAAGAATGTTCTATACACTTTTCGCTTAGTGTCCTATTCATTATTTAGAAATAAGAAAACCCTCACAAACCCAAAGAAAAGTAAATTGTGAATTGGAATTTTTTATATTCCAAATAAGTAGTATGTGTACACCCATGTATAAATTCAGAATGATCTGGACAAACTGGAGAAATAGTCTGAAGTAAATAGGATGAAATTAAACAAGGACAAATGCAAAGTACTCCACTTAGGAAGGAACAATCAGTTGCATGCATACGAAACTGGAAACGACTGCCCAGGAAGGAGTACTGCAGAAAGGGGCCCAGGATCACAAGCTAAATATGTGTCAACAGTTAATACTGTTGTGAAAAAAGCAAACATAACTCTGGAATGTATTAGCAGGAGTGTTGTAAGTAAGATACGAGAAGTGATTCTTCCACTCTACTCCATGCTGATAGGGTCTCAACTGGAGTATTGTGTCCAGTTCTGGGTGCCACATTTTAGGAAATATGTGGACAAATTGGAGAAAGTCTAGAAAAGAGCAACAAAAATGATTAAAGGTCTAGAAAACATGACCTATGAGGGAAGATTGAAAAAAAAATGGGTTTGTTTAGTTTGGAGAAGAAAAGACTGAGGGAGGACATAACAGTTTTTAAGTACATAAAAGGTTGCTACAAGGAGGAGGAAGGTAAAGTGTTCTTGTTAACCTCTGAGGAGAGGACAAGAAGCAATGATCTTAAATTGCAACAAGGTTGGTTTAGGTTGGACATTAGGAAAAAACTTCCTGTCAGGATAGTTAAGCACTGGAATAAATTGCCCAAGGAAGTTGTGGAATCTCCGTCCCTGGAGATTTTTAAGAGCATATTAGACAAACACCTGTCAGGGATGATCTAGATAATACTTAATCCTGCCATGAGTTCAGGGGACTGGACTAGACCTCTCAAGGTCCCTTCCAGTCCTATGATAATATTTAAATAAGCTTTATATTCAAATACTATTAAACTCTTACTGAAATCACTAGTTCCTTGCATTCAAATAGACATCTAGCATGCTTGTTAGAATTCACAGGATCTTTTTTTGTAAAGTTCTTGCCATATATCACAAACTGTAGACACCACATGTTAGAGAAGCTGAAAAGAGATGTATGTTGCATTTGCCATGCTTTTCCTGGTTTTTTTGTTTGTTTGTTTGGAAGCTGTTTTTGATTTGTATGGTTCAGTGAAATGGTTCACTTTTATTAATTTACTTAATCACAGGGTATGAAATAAAAAGCAGGGGTGGGAATATAGTGGTATTATATAGTAGAACCATTGATTTTGGGAGCTCTGAAAATGTGGAATTTTTGCAACTGAGGGAGTCAGAAACTAAAGTATAAAAAGGGAATGTACTTTATCAGCTCAATTTCAAAGTCTCTTTAGCTGTGACCATCTTGATGGAATTCAGAGCTGAGCAAGTATTTCACAGTTTACAATGTATTCAACAAACCTCACCTCTTTTTCTGGTCACAAAATGTCCATAGGCAGGTTCTGATATCCTCAGATTTATCGATTATTCAAATTGTATTATGAAAATTCAGTATTCAAGCTGTGTTGTTTAGAGGTGATTGGCCGGAAACCAGTGATACTTTTGTTACTGTTGGGAGGAGTGCTTCTGGTGCAAAGTCAAGCATCTATGAATTCAAAATTTGTTTTTTTTTATTAATGTTTCTGCTGGTAAAACTATCACTCAAATAGGCCCAGGGAGCAACTTGTACAAGGAGTACAGCTGAAGCTAATTCATCAACATTCAAATTAATATTCAAAGAAATATATTTACATTTAGCCAACCGTACTAGAGCCTTATTTTTTTTAAAATACATTTGTGTAGGGTATATCCAGATTTTCTCTCTGTTTGTGGTGAGGAGAAGTGGTATAGAAACATGAACATTTCTTTCTACCCCATTTCTGAAACTAACTTGCACATTACAGTGACGAATAATTTCACAAATAAAAATGTTATATCATCAGGGAGCTAAGTCTTCCTGAAAGAAGCTGAAGTGAAAGCTTTGGAGACTGAAATCTTCTCTTTATCTACAGAGAAGATACAGAACAGGCCATGTTTTATGCACCACCCTGCCAATATGTACCAACTCTGAGCTGGAAAGACAACATTACCTCTCTGGATAAAGAGAGAGTTCAGACTCCCAGCCCATTCATTCCTTATTCACTGCCAGCAAGTGGAGCAGTGAATGTCAGTTTCAATCTAGATGCCTGTCAACTAGGAACTGGGCAGAAACTGTGATTACTTCTATTCACAAGCCATTTTGAGGTGGAAAGCTCCAGATCTGTTACCAGGACACTCAGTCATCCAGCCCATTCCAGTGTCTATCTATATTGTTGTTGTTTGGATCACAGCTACTATTACTGTGTGAGGGAGAGGGCTATTTCTTTAAAAATTCCTGTGTTGTATTAATCTCATAAATAATTCTCACTAATTGTGGGGGAAGGATAGCTCAGAAGTTTGAGCATTGGCCTGTTAAACCCAGGGTTGTATGTTCAGTCCTTGAGGGGGCCACTTAAGGATCTGAGGCAAAATAAGTACTTGGTCCTGCCTAGTGAAGACAGGGGGCTGGACTCAATGACCTTCCCAGCTTTGTGTGATAAGTCTATCTCTGTATATTTATTTAATGATTAGGAGAACAATTTGTGAACAATTGAGTTTCAGGAAACCTAGTAATAAATGACAGTGCTTGTAAATGGGCTCTCTTTTGTGCTTTTTAGATTGTAAGCTGTTTGGAGCAGGGACCATGCCTAACTTTGTGGTTTTGTATGGTGCTTGGCACTGATCCTGTCTGGGACCTCCAAGCATTACAAGCGTAGGAATAAAAAAATAATACTACAATAGCAAAAGAAAATATTGGATATGACTGGGCCATTGTGAAGAGTAGAAAAGAACTGAAATCAAAAGAAGAGGTATGATCATATTTCTTAGGTTATGGCTTCAAGAGAGTTTGATTGTGAATGTAACATCAGTCTTTCCTCCCCTTCGAGACCTATATTTTAAAACCTTTATCTCTTCAAAGGCAGATGTTTCTTCACCAGTGATCAGTCTCCTGTTTTGTGCTGTGAGATGACCCTTCTTTCACTGATGCACTTAGTTACATAGTATAATAATTAAAATTAAAGGGTACTTAAATAAAAAAGGTCAGAGATCAGTTTTTAAACAAAGGCCTGGGGGAAAGATGACAGGTGCGGAGGAGCACATGGTTTGGACTGAAACATCCCTTAGAGGAGGACCTATTAATGGAGATTCTCTATGTCCTAGTAAGGATGAGAGAATGGAAGATGATAAAATACTGGTAGGATCTGATGAGAAACAGTCAAATAAAAATGTAATATAATCATGTAATGGCAGACAGCTAAAAGATGACAAGTGTTTTCAAGTGCTTAAATACAAATGCTAGAAGTTTAAATAATAAGATGGGTGAACTAGAGTGTCTGGTATTAAATGAGGATATTGATATAACAGGCAGCACAGAAACTTGGTGGAATGAGGATAATCAATGGGATGCAGTAATACCAGGGTACAAAATATATCGGAAGGACAGAACAGGTCATGCTGGTGGGGGAGTGGCACTATATGTGAAAGAAAGCATAGAATCAAATGAAGTAAAAATCTTAAATGAACCAAACTGTACCATAGAATCTCTATGGATAGTAATTCATGCTCTAATAATAAGAATACAGCAGTAGGAATATATTACTGACCACCTGACCAGTGATAGTGACTGTGAAATGCTCAGGGAGATTACAGAGGCTATAAAAATAAAAAACTTAATAATGGGGGTTTTCAACTTTCCCCATATTGACTGTTACCTCAGGACAGGATGCAGAGATAAAGTTCCTTGTTACCTGCTGAGCTTCAGTTCATCTGCAAATTTGACACCATCAGCTCAGGATTGAACAAAGACTGTGAATGGCTTGCCAGTTACAGAACCAGTTTCTCCTCTCTTGGTTTTCACACCTCAACTGCTAGAACAGGGCCTCATCCTCCCTGATTGTACTGACCTCGTTATCTCTAGCTTGCTTGCTAGCACACATATATATACCTGCCCCTGGATATTTCCATTACATGCATCTGAGGAAGTGGGTATTCACCCACGAAAGCTCATGCTCCAAAACGTCTGTTAGTCTATAAGGTGCCACAGGATTCTTTGCTGCTTTTACAGATCCAGACTAACACGGCTACCCTCTGATACTTGTTACCTTAAATGACTGCTTCTTAGAGCAGCTAATCCTGGAACCTACAAGAGGAGAGGCAATTCTTGATTTAGTCCTAAGTGATGCACAGGATCTGGTCCAAGAGGTGAATATAGCTGGACCACTTGGTAATAGTGACCATAATATAATTAAATTTAACATCCCTATGGCGAGGAAAACACCACAGCAGCCCAACACTGTAGCATTTAATTTCAGAAAGGGAAACCACACAAAAATGAGGAAACTAGTTAAACAGACATTAAAAGGTACAGTGCCAAAAGTGAAATCCCTGCAAGCTGCATGAAAACTTTTTAAAGGCAACATAATAGAAGCTCAATTTAAATGTATGCCCCCAAATTAAAAAACATAGTAAGAGAACCAAAAAGGCGCCACCGTGGTTAAACAACAAAGTAAAAAGCAGTGAGAAGCAAAAAGGCATTTTTTAAAGAGTGGAAGTTAAATTCTAGTGAGGAAAATAGGAAGGAGCATAAACTCCTTTACAGGGGAAGTTTAAAAATATAATTCGGAAGGCCAAAAAAGAATTTGAATAACAGCTAGTCAAAGACTCAAAAAGTAATAGCAAAAAAAATGTTTAAGTAAATGAGAAGCAGGAAGCCTGCTAAACAACCAGTGGGGCCACTGGACGATTGAGATGCTACAGAAGCACTCAAGGACAATAAGACCATTGCAGAGAAACTAAATGAATTCTTTGCATCGGTCTTCACGGCTGAAGATGTGAGGGAGATTCCTAAATGTGAGCAATTCTTTTTAGGTGACAGATCTGAGGAACTGTCCCAGATTGAGGTGTCATGAGAGGAGGTTTGGGAACAAATTGATTAACTAAACAGTAATAAGTTACCGGGACCAGATGATATTCACCCAGGAGTTCTAAAGGAACTCAGATGAGAAGTTGCAGAACTACTAACTGTAGTCTGTAATGTATCATTTAAATCAGCTTCTGTATCAAATGACTGGAGGATAGCGAATGTGATGCCAATTTTTAAAAAGGGCTCCAAAAGGTGATCCTGGCAATTATAGACGGGTAAGCCTGACTTTGGTACCGGGCAGACTAGTTGAAACTATAGTAAAGAACAAAATTGTCAGACACATAGATGAACATAATTTTTTGGGGAAGAGTCAACATGGTTTTGTAAAGGGAAATCATGCCACATTAATCTACTAGAATTCTTTGAGGGAGTTAACAAGTATGCGATACAAATAGGATAATCATATTCAACAAATCATAACTTTTCCAATGACACGTCACTTGACACATTTTGTACAAGATGCATCATAATTATGTCATAATCATATCCTAATCAGACCATTATGATGGCTATGGAGTACAGAGTGTCACAAATAGATATTACATTTGTAATGTTTCTAAGCAGGTAATGAACGGTGTTGTTTACAAAGCTGGTATATTATTCAGGTAGACAGGGCAGGGCTGGAACACTCAGTCATTGTCTTCCTGTACTGCTGGTTTTATAAATGTGTCTTCTTTGCAATATGGTTCTTGCCTGAAAGAGCCCCCACTTATCCAAAAACTTACATATCAGACACAATATGTGTTTCATATAGTCTGAGAAAAAACTTCTTGCAGATGGATTTTCAAAAGACTGAACAAAATAGCCCTGCATTCTTTAGACATGTAGTTATGATTAGGAAGGGACTCTGACAGTAATACACCTGGGTTCTTTATATTGTTCCACAAATCTCCATATCAGGTTTGCTCCATTTATGAGAAATACAAAGACTTGTTTTCCAACTGCAAGCCCCACAGGTTAGCCTGATCTCAAAATTAAGCTCTGTCCTTTCTTTGGAAAAGTTATGAGGTTTTTTTATTTTTTGAATGAGGAACGAACGGATATAAAATAAATAATTGTAATTACATATCAGAGCCAAGAGAAAATTCCTAGCACTCCTCAGTGGCCAGAAAATAAACACACAAGAAATACATAAAAAAATCAGCATGACAGTTGATAAAAGAATAGTACTAGTCCAACCAAAAACATTGTCCTCTGATTCATTCTTGTGCCAAAAATAGGGTTTCTGGGATCATATTGAGATTCCTTTTTGTTGGTGATGCATGAAGAATATAGCGGATCTTATTGTCTCTCAGCTACACATACATGCCAGGTGTCTAAGATACCAAGGGCCAGATTATTTTTAGCCCTTATGCAAAAGAAGAGGACACACTGAACCTTTCTCCCCATTGTGGGAATCAGGCATAGTTATTTTTCCTAGAATGAGGGAAGTGCAAGGACTGCTTTCTGTACTGCCTTGGGAGCACTGTGCGCTCAAAGAAGGCAGGGCCTTGGCCCTGAACACACCTTCCCTGTCTGCATCAGCCTCTGGAATGTGAGTGGTGCATGGGGGGAGTATGCTGCACCCACTAAAGCAGTGTAGTAGAAAGCATGTTCCGCTTGCATACTAGGGAGCTCTGGGAAGCAGAATGATTCCCAGTTATATCCCTGGGGCAATGCAGTTCTTCACTGCTCCAAACACAAAGCTGTGCTGTAAAGACACAACTGAGGCCTAGTTTACACTACAGGGTTAGGTGACATAGGCTGCCTTCCATTGACTTAGCCATGGAAGTGTCTTCACTTAAATTTGACTCCCGTCAACATCAGTGTCTCTCTGTGCCAATATTAGTAACACCATTTTCCCAAGTGGTGTAGCGTTATGGCTGATGTAATTAGGTTTACACAGTGTCAGTGTAGACACTGCATTGTAACTGATACTGGCTTTCAGGAGCCATCCCACAATGCCCCACACTGATAATACAATCAATACAAGTGCTCCTGGTGAGGACATGCACCACTGACACAAGAGCAAGTGTGCACACGCAAGCAATTTAAATACTGCGGTGGCTGTATGCCAACATAAATTAGGTTGACAATTTAGTAGTGTAGGCACGGCCTGAGTGTTCAGTATTTGCAGTTACAGAACCTCGTAGGTAACATGCAGGGTTCTTCCAATAGTAAGTATAGGGAAGTACCCGTACAATGGAAAACTGCAAATAAGCCTCAGTTCAGGAGAGCACTTAAGTGCTCTTCTGGATCAAGGTAATAATAAAGTAATACCTTAGCTTAGGTAAATCTGGCAAGCTTTTAAGGACCATCCAAGTTGTGCCTGCTTTAATGCCCCTTTGTACTGCTAGAATTGTGGGAAAGGACTTTAGCGTAAATGAGAATCAAGTTCACAGGGCAAGATTCTCCTATCTGGTTACATTGTGCTTAGAGCAAGAGAAGAGGAAGGGGTGTAATGGTGCCCTTAGTCCACCTTTACAGCTCCCTGATCCTCACCCGGCTTAATGGGATGGTCTTCCAGCGCAGCTGAGCTGCTGGTGTTTGCTGTAGGCATGAACCTGATGAATTAGCGTGTTCGGATAATGATGGCAATGATAAATAAGGCTAAGAGTTTGTCATGCATATTTTTAGTAAATGTCACAGACAGGTCACGAGCAATAAAGAAAAATTCACGGATGCATGTGACCTATCCGAGACTTTTACTAAAAATATGCATGACAAAATGGGGAACTGCCCCTCCCCTTCACTGCCTGTGACTAGAAGCTAGCTACGTGTCCCTGTCTGCCCATGGTGGCTGCCAGGAGCAGAGAGGCACCCCCACTACCAGCAGCGGCTCAGATCTCCCAGGCCTCCACTACCTATGGTGGCTGGGAGCTGCAGGAGCCCTCTCTCCCCTGCTGCCTGTGGTGACTCAGAGCTCCGGGGGAGGCAGTGGGGGCACCCTAGAATTCCTAGCCACTGAGGCGTCAGAGGGACCTTGCAGCTTCCAGGCATCACAGGCTGAAGTCACAGAAGTCTCTGGAAGTCGCAGATTCTGTAGCCTTAATGATAAGCTATGGTATAAATGTATTCTGTTTAATTGCCTGTAATGCTAGAATCCATTCGGAAAGACAGTGTGGAATCTCATTAAGGTTATTCTGATGTGACATTTTATAAAATCACTGATGGCCTGGAGGATGTCTGTTAGGTCACACTCCTCATCCCTAATGCAGCCAACATTTCTGCTTCCCTCATCAGCCCATAGCTGGCATTAGACTTGAGCAAGCTCTTTGAAATGAACAGTTTATTCAACAAATGTTTGCTTCCTCTATTCCTGATTTGTCTACAAGCAGTTCATGACATTGTATAAAGTAAAACGACAACTACACCGATCTGTCACTCATAAAAATCACCAATTTATCAAATACAGGTGAGTTTTTGATCCTACATGGTAAGTAAAGAAAATGGAAGACTGTGTATGCTTTAACAAGTATACTTAAAATGTAACAAGAAAGAAGCACAGCCAAAGTATAATCAATCCTACTGTCACTTTTAGGTAAATTAGAGTAAGGGGAAATGGACTAAATTCTCTGGTCTGTCTAGAGTCCAGACTTTTTCAAATGGATTTGAGAGTGGAAAATAAACAATTACACAAACACACTATTACTGTTGCCCCTTTTCAACCTGATCAGCTAATCAAAGACAGAGCCGGCTCCAGGCACCAGCCCACCAAGCACATGCTTGGGGCAGCACCTTGGGGCGGGGCGGCGCTCGG